>NC_090646.1:5656518-5664018 GCF_040937935.1 Hyperolius riggenbachi | reverse complement strand
ATGTCTGGCAGGGTTTCGCGGGGTGAGAGGAAAGGGAGTTCAATTGCCTCAGCCACTTCTGGGACTGCTCCACGTCCATGGAGAGGACGCCCAGCTGTACGTGGTCGTGATGCAGCAGAAAAGGGGGCAGCAAAGCCTGGGCCGAGTCAGCGGACGCCATTGTCCAAATATTTTAAAGTTTCTGGTCCCCGTGTGGTGGTTGAGCAAATGGAACCTGACGTACTCATGGACATCATGACTTCCTCCCAGACCTCTACTGTGAGCACCACTCCAAGCAGTAGCAGCAGCAGCAGCCAACATCCCACGCTTGTTGTGACATCCACCCCAGCACCCACTGGTCAGCAGCCCTCCCAGGATGACAGCGTTCTGTCCCTCAGTCCGGCATCTGGGAACCTGCTGATGCAAGAAGCACAGGACTTACTGGGGACTGATGTGGCAGAGATTGAGATCGGGCCACAATCACAAGCGTTGTTGAGTTCTGGTGATGAAGAAGAGGGGTCTGTGTCTGGGGATGTAGGGACAGAAGAGGAGGCGGGGGAGTCAGAGGAAGAGCTGGATTATGATGATGCTGCTGATGATGACGTTGTGGACCCTAACTATGTGCAGCCTGCTGAGTCCGTGGAAGAATGGTCAGAGCAGGATGACGAGTCACCTCGGCCTAGGCAAGGATATCGCCATATGTCAGGCAGGGGCATCGGCAGCAGTGGGCGTGGAGGAAGTAGACAGGACACTGCTTCAGCCGGCACCACCACCATGCAACCCCCGGCAACTACTACCACACATTGCTCCGCTGCACCCTCTGCTAGTGGGGGCCGCAGTAAATTAAAGTCACCAGTGTGGGATTGCTTTGAGGAATGTACTGATGACAAAAGGTATGCGGTGTGCAGGTTATGCAGCAAAAGATTGAGCCGTGGGAAAAGTATGAGCAAGATGGGTACCTCATCCCTCCAGGGCCACCTGAGAAGCCGCCACTGCCGCGAGTATGCGGACTTTAAGAGGAAGCAGGCACTGCTGGCAGGGGTTCCTGAGAGCAGAAGGCCCACCAGCGCAGCAGCATCCTCCCTCCCTCAGGGTCGTGAATCCCCCACAGCAGCAGCAGCAGTAGTAGCACGCAAGCGCTCTTCCACCTCGGCTGCTCAGGACACAGACATTGAGGCTGGCAGCCAGTGTTCGTCTCTCTCCTCTGTCTCCCCTGCATCCCAGCGTCGTCAGACCCTGCTGAGCGACACCTTTCAGGGTCTGACCAAGCCTCTGCCTCCAAGCCACAGGCGGATCCGCAAACTAAATGGCTTGCTGGCCCGGGCCATGGCATCACAGCTGCTTCCCTACTCCCTGGTGCAGGAGGGGAGCGCCATGCGGACGCTGCTCCAATTTGGCATCCCCGAGTGGCAAGTCCCCAGTCGCCACTATTTCAGCAGGAGCGCGATCCCAGCACTCCACAAGTTTGCGGTGGAAAACGTGGCCCGTTCCCTGGACTACTCTGTGGGCAAGCGGGTCCACGTGACCATGGACTCGTGGAGTAGCAGATTTGGGACAGGTCGCTACCTGTCCTTTACGGCCCACTGGGTGACACTGATGGAAGGGAGGGAGGACAAGAGCGCATCAGCCCAGCTAGTGGTGCCACCACGCGGGATCAGGGGGGATGCAGAAGGGTCCTGTCACGACACTCCCTCAGCACCCGGAAAGCAAGCCCGCCTTGGCAGCAGCAGCGCCAAGCCTCGGCACTGCCAAGCCCTTTTAAAATTGGTGACCCTGGGGAAGGAGAGGCTTACGGCCACCAACGTCCTGGCCGCCCTCAGGAAGCAGGAGCGGAGGTGGCTGACCCCCAGAGGCCTGGAAGTGGGGTATGTGGCAGCCGATAACGGGGCCAACCTGGTGGCAGCAGTGCAGCAGGGAAACCTCCAGCACATCCCCTGCTTGGCCCACGTGCTCAATCTTGTGGTGCAGCGCTTCTTGCGCACCTCCTAGGGGATGAGCGAGCTGCTGCAGGATGCCCGGGCGGTGGTACGCTTTTTCCGCCTGTCAGCCACTGCCTCTGCACTCTTGTCCACCTTACAGCAGCAGTATGGAAGGCCACAACACCGGATGATCATCGACATGCCAGTTCGCTGGAATTCGACTCTGGCCATGTTGGAGCGGCTGTGTCAGCACAGGCTGGCTCTTAGGGCCTACATGCTAGACCCAAGTGTCCCCAGCAACCAGCAAGTCCCCATGATTACTGCCACTCAGTGGACACTGATGCAGCAAGTATGCCTGGTGCTGAGTCCCTTCCTGGAGGCAACCAAGATGGTCAGTGAGGAGCGGGCCTCTGTGTGCCAGTGGGTGCCCTTGGTTTGTCTACTGGAGCAGGCAATGGACAATTTAATTGAGCGTGGGGATGAAGCCCTGAGGCAGTTGGAAGAACAGGAGCAGATGGCAGCACAGTCCAGCTCAGAGGAGGGCTCACAGCAGGTAGTGGAAGAGTTGGAGGTCCCTAACCTGAATGAGGAGGAGGAGGAGGAGCAGAGTGCAGCAGGCGTTGTACGTGGATGGCGGTTTGAGGAGGACAACGACATGGCACAGGAAGAGGACAGGCATGCGTTATGGGACAATAGCGAGGACGAGGGAGATCTTGCTGGCAGGGCCCACTTGTTTCCCATGGCTGTGCACATGTTGCGCTGCCTTCGCAGGGACCCCCGGGTGATCCAGATGCGTTCAAGGGAGGACATCTGGATTACCTTGATGCTTGATCCCCGTCTGAAGGGGAAGCTGGGAGACTTAATGACGCCATCCACCACCGAGCAACGCACAAGGGAGTTGAAGGAGGCCCTTGTGCGCAGACTACTGGAAGCATTCCCCCAGCCTTCCACCCCCACTGTAACTGCTCTGCCAAGCCAGCAAGAGGTGCCTGCCATTGCCACTAGCAGCACAACAACAACCACCAGCAGCAGCAGCAGCAACTGGCGCCCCGGAGACCTGAAGAGCCTAAGCAAGAGCCTGTATGCAGTGCAGCAGCCCAGAACAGAGGTGCCCGCCACAGCATCCACCACCAACCAGCACAAGCAACGACTGACCACCATGGTGTCTGACTATATGGGGTCATCCAGCGGGCTCAATGACACCGACAGCCCCGTGGACCCCTTGGAGTACTGGGTCAAGAGACTGGACATCTGGAGCGAGCTTTCCCAGTACGCCCTGGAACTCCTATCCTGCCCTCCTTCCAGTGTCCTCTCAGAGAGATGCTTTAGTGCGGCCGGTGGCGTGGTCACAGAGAAGCGCTCTCGGCTCTCCCACGCCTCTGTGGACAAACTCACCTTCCTGAAAATCAACCAGGCTTGGGTGGAAGGTGAGTTTCTAGCCCCTATTGTCGGACACAGGGGGACATGAAGTGGCTGCTGCATGTGCTGTTGTTAACTATGCCTGCCTTTCTAAAGACACTAGCTGATTGCCCGGCGTTGCCCGGGTATGTATTTGGCTGGTGTTAGCTCCGCCTACTTTTTCTAACCCTAACACACAATTACTCACTGACCAAGTTTGTGAGCTTTGCGGTCTTTGGTATCAATAATCTGCTTTGAAATGAAACAAATCTGATTGGCTGTGTGTGGCTCCACCCCCTTTTCTGAATTTGAACCCCAGTCACCCAATAACCAACTGTACCAGGTTTGAGGCCTGTGCCATTAACAGTTCAAGAATGGTAGCAATTAAATATTCCCCTTGAAAAGCAACAGGTGAAGTTTGATTCACTTTTGTAGGCTCCACCCACTTTTCTGAATATTAATCCCAGTCACCCAGTGACCAACTGTGCAAAGTTTAAAAACCCTGCTATTAACAGAATGGCTGCAGTATACATTTTCCCAGTGAAATTTGTATTTGTCTCCACCCACTGATGACCCGGCGTTGCCCGGGTATGTATTTGACTGGTGTTGGCTCCGCCCACTTTCTAACCCTAACACTCAAACACTCAATGACAAAGTTTGTGAGCTTTGGGGTCCTTGGCATCAATAATTTGTATATTCCCATAGAAATTAAACAAATCAGATAGGCTGTTTGTGGCTCCACCCCTCTCCAGCATTTGAACCCCAGTCACCCAATGACCAACTGTAGCAGGTTTGAGGCATCTACTATTAGCAGTGTGAAAATGGCAGCAATTTAAATATTCCACTTGAAAATCAACAAGTGAATTTTGATTGGCTATTATAGGCTCCACCCACTTCCCTGAATATTAATCTCAGTCACTCAGTGACCATCTGGGCAAAGATTAGGAACCCTGAAATAAACAGTGTAAGAAGGGCTGCAGTTTACACTTTCCCAGTGTAATTTGTTTTGGCTCCGCCCACTTTTTGTAACCTGGACACAAAGTCACTACTCAATGCCCAAGTTTGAGAGTTTTGGGGGTCCTTGGCATCAATAATTTGTATTTTCCCATGAAATGAAACAAATCTGATGCACTGTTTGTGGCTCTGTCCCCTTTTCTGAATTTGAACCTCAGTGACCCAATGACCAACTGTACCAGGTTTGAGGCTTGTGCCATTAACAGTGCAAGAATGGCAGCAATTTTTATATTCTCCTCGAAAAGTGACATGTGATTTTTGATTGGCATTTTTAGGCTCCACCCACTTTTATGAATATTAATCCCAGTCACCCAGTAACAATTAACTGTGAAGAAGGGCTGCAGTTTACAATTTACCAGAAAAATCTGTTTTTAACTCCACCCACTTTTTGTAACCTTGACACACAGTCACTACTCAATGACCAAGTTTGTGAGCTTTTGGGTTCCTGGCATCAAAATTGTGCTAATGGAAGCAGTTTATCCAGCAAATAAATCTGGCTGTTTTTGGCTCCGCCCATTTACTAAATTTGAACCCCGAACACTTAACAACTGACTGTAGCAGGTTTGAGGCCTCTGCTATTAACAGTGTGAGAATGGCTGCAGTTTCAATATTCCCCTTGAAAATCAATAGGTGAATTTTGATTGGCTGTTGTAGGCTCCACCTACTTTTCCGAATATTAATCCTAGTCACCCAGTGACCAACTGTGTGAAGTTTGAGAACCCTGTCATTAACAGTGTAAGAAAAACTGCAGTTTACATTTCCCCATGTAAAAAGTTAGTTGTTTTTGGCTCCACCCACTATTTCTAATCTTGACATACAGTCACTTAATGACCAAGTTTATGATGTTAGGCCTCTGCCATTAAGAGAGCATGAATGGCAGCAATGTAAATATTCCCCTTGAAAATCAAAAGGTGAATTTTGATTGGCTGCTGTAGGCTCCACCCACTTTTCTGAATATTATATCCCAGTCACCCAGTGGCCAACTGTGTCACGTTTGAGAACCCTGCCAATAACAGAATGGCTGAAATCAATCTAACAAATCTGATTGGCTGTTTGTGGTTCCACCCCTTTAGTGAATTTGGACCCCAGTCATCCAATGACTGACTGTATCAGGTTTGAGGCCTCTGCCACTAACAGTGTAAGAATGGTAGCAATGTGAATATTCCCCTTGAAAATCAATAGGTACATTTTGATTGGCTGTTGTAGGCTCCACCCAGATTTCTGAATATTCATCCAAGTCACCCAGTGGCCAATTGTGTAAAGTTTGGGAACCCTGCAATGTAAAAAATGAAGTAGTTGGCACCGCCCACTTTTTTTCTAACCTTGACATACAGTCACTCAATTATCAAGTTTATCAGCTTTGGGGTCCTTGGTATCAATACTTTGTATATTCCCATTGAAAAATAAACAAATCTGTCTGTTTGTGGCTCCGCCCCCTTCCTGAATTTGGACCCTAGTAACCCAGTGACCAACTGTACCAGGTTTGAGGCATCTGCTTTTACCAGTATAAGAGAATGGTAGCAGATGAAATATTCCCTTTGAAAATCAAAAGGTGAATTTTTATTGGCTGTTGTAGGCTCCACCCACCTTCCAAAATCTTAATCTGTCAACCAATGACCAACTGTGCAAAGTTTGAGAACCCTGCCATTAACAGTTTAAAAATGGTTGCAGTTTATATTTTCCCAGTAAAAGTTCTTTTGGCTCCGCCCACTTTTTGAAACCTTGACACACAGTCACTCAATGACCAAGTTTGTGAGCTGTCAGGTTCCTGGCATCAAAAATGTGTGAATGGAAGCAGTTTATCCACCAAGGAAATCTGATTGGCTGTATGTGGCCCCGCCCCTTTAGTGAATTTGGACCCCAGTCACCCAATGACCGACTGTAGCAAATTTGAAGCCTCTGCCATTAACAGTGTAAGAATAGCAGCAGTTCAAATATTCCCCTTGAAAATCAATAGGTGAATTTTGATTGGCTGTTATAGGCTCCACCCATTTTCTTGAATATTAATCGCATTCACCCAGTGACCAAGTGTGGCAAGTTTGAGAACCCTGCGATTAACAGTCTAAGAATGGCTGCCGTTTACATTTACCCATTTAAAATGAACGGCTGAAATTTGATTGGCTGTTTTATGCTCCACCCCCTTTTCCTGGATTTGCAACCTCGGTCACCAAGTGACCAACTGTGCCAAGTGTGGGGACTCTGGCTTGATTACTGTGAGAATGGCAGTCTTTTACATTTTTTCCATTGACTTGAATGGGTGGAATCTGATTTGCTGTTTTTAGCTCCGCCCACGTGTGCAGGGGGGCCGCGAGACACCCAGAACATATCATCCCAGGCAGTAAGGGATCTGTGTACCAAGTTTCGTTCAAATCGGTCAAGCCGTTTTCGCGTGATCGCGGCACATACACACACACACACATACACACACACACACACACACACACACACACACAAACACACACACACACATACATCCGATTTTATATATATAGATTTACTACCTGCCTAGTGCCTACCTTGGTTAATTTTTTGGTGTTATGGTACTACTACCAGTAAGTTGCCATGGTCCTCCTTCTGAGCTGCTGAACTGACCGCCCGCTTTGTCCTCCTGACTCAGTCGCTACTACACTCTGCGTTCACACTGCCCGGGTCACCGGGTGCATTTAATTTTTTGGCCAGCACTATGACGCTGTGCTACTACTACTGTGCTGCTGCTGCTGAACTGACCGCCCGCTTTGTCCTCCTGACTCAGTCGCTACTACACTCTGCGTTCACACTGCCCGGGTCACCGGGTGCATTTAATTTTTTGGCCAGCACTATGAAGCTGTGCTACTACTACTGTGCTGCTGCTGCTGAACTGACCGCCCGCTTTGTCCTCCTGACTCAGTAGCTACTACACTCTGCGTTCACACTGCCCGGGTCGCCGGGTGCATTTAATTTTTTGGCCAGCACTATGACGCTGTGCTACTACTACTGTGCTGCTGCTGCTGCTGAACTGACCGCCCGCTTTGTCCTCCTGACTCAGTCGCTACTACACTCTGCGTTCACACTGCCCGGGTCGCCGGGTGCATTTAATTTTTTGGCCAGCACTATGACGCTGTGCTACTACTACTGTGCTGCTGCTGCTGAACTGACTGCCCGCTTTGTCCTCCTGACTCAGTCGCTACTACACTCTGCGTTCACACTGCCC
>NC_090646.1:5634018-5636518 GCF_040937935.1 Hyperolius riggenbachi | reverse complement strand
GTAGCGGAACTTTCTTTTCTACTGAATATGGTAGGACATTATACTATGACTATGGTAGAATTAGATTGTGAGCTCCTCTGAGGACAGTCAGTGACATGACTATGTACTCTGTAATGTGCTGCAGAAGATATCAGTGCTATATAAATACATAATAATAATATGGTAGGACATTAGACTATTACTATGGTAGAATTAGATTGTGAGCTCCTCTGAGGACAGTCAGTGACATGGCTATGTACTTTGTCCGTGCTGTGTGTCTTGTCTTTCTATTGTATGTCTATGCCATGTGTACCACAAATAGCTCATGCTGTATTTGGCGAAATAAATCTGATTCTGATTCTGATTCTGTACAGTGCTGCAGAAGATGTCAGTACTGAATAAAAACATAACAATAATAATATGGTAGGACATTAGACTATGACTATGGTAGGATTTGATTTTTGAGTATCTCTGAAGACAGTCAGTGACATGACTATGTACTCTGTAAAGAGCTGTATGTTGTTGACATGACTATGTATGTTTGGGAATATGCATATTCAGGTGATGTTTGGTCTCCCCAATGTACAGATCTTCTGTGCTTCTTTATACTCTGAATTGCATAAAAAACAATAGTTGATTTGCTTGTGTTTAGGTGCTGGATTCTCGGGATGAACACATTTCTTACACACAATGGAAGTGTAAGCTGTGTATGCATTTTTTAAGGCACACCTGACCCTAGGCAAAGCTACCTAAGCTAAGCACAGGGATATGTACCTGCTGGATCTACATACTTCGGCGTGTTGCCCTTCCTCTCCTCTTCCATCCTGACTCTCATAGCCACTCCTTAAAAAAAAATGACTTTTTGCTTCAGTCAAATTTTCGGACAGGAAGAGGCGGGCTTGCTGTGATTTCTCCTCCTATCTCCTCCCTCCCATTCCCGTCCCAGTCAATCTCTTTATGATGAGGTAATGGGTGGGAGATAGGAGAAAGCATTGCTGTATACCTGATTCTTCTTAAAATCTGACTCTAGCCAAAAGTCACAATTTTGAAGTCGTGAATAAAGGGAAATGCAGAGAGGAATGGACAGAGCATAGAGGCATGTGGGTCTAGCTTAAATATACTCCCCTGCCTACCTTAGGTAGCTTAAAATGATGATGATGATGAGGATGATGATGTTATTATTATTTACCTTTGTTCTGTATCTGTTTGTCGTGGATTTGCTGTACCTCTGCATGTCGTGTAAGGCATAGGCCAGGCTATACACCGCTGTGTACACAGAGAGGTGGCTTGGGAAATTCATATTATTGATCATAGAATACAAAATATACACCCATGGAAACTTTTCTCTTTCAGGCATTTGCAAAAATAGCTTTGACGTCAGATGTGTTATGTTAAAACTTTTAGAGATATTGTTCTGTAATAAAAGAAAATACAACAGATCTTGAAGTACAATATCACTAGACAATTCGTACCGTTTTAAATTGCTAAGAACCTGCGCGGAGTATTGCTTGTGTCCTGGCATAAGAATGAAACTGCAATTAAGAGAAAGCTGACAATCTGTTTTCTGATGGAAGCTGAAGATCCAGGATTCATGAAGGATTAAGGTTATGTTACGCAGGACATCGTCTAATCCGGCCAAAAACAACTGAGTGGAAGACAATTTTCTACAGACAATTATCACTCTGGCTTTGGATTTCTCAATGACATTTACTGATTCTGAATTCCTGTTCCTGTCACTGTTAAGGACGTAGGCAATGCAGATCTCGTTACTGTCCAACTCTTTTCTCAGCTCCTGCAGCTCTATCTTGGTGCTCTCCTCGTCTGATGTGATGACTCCAACCCAGTTCCACCCAAAGTGCTTCAGACAAGAAGAGATGGCTGGAAATTGAAGAAGATCATTCGGAGCCACGTTGAAAAATGCTTTATGAACACCATGTTTCTGTGATAGAGGATCATCGGTGTCATAGCTGATCTGTGTAGGACACATAAATGACACTTTGATGTTGGATGTTGGCTTGTAATGTGTGTTCTGGGACTTGTCATAATTTGTGTAGCATATTTAGAAATTAATTTCTTAATCTGTAGAGTGGCATTTATACATTGCAGTCCATTATAATTCCATCCCCTGCCTTCATATTATTATCATACAACTGCTATTACTTTGGCTACATGAACAGGCCAGGTGGAGTATTGGCCTTAATTAGTGATTATCGTTATTAACCACTTAAGGGCCACAGTGGTAAACCCCCCTAAAGACCAGGCACATTTTTAATAAAATGGCCACTGCAGCTTTAAGGCCAAGCTGCAGGGCCACACAACACAGCACACAAGTGATTCCCCCCCCTTCCCCCCCCCCCCCCCCCAACAACAGAGCTCTCTGTTGGTGGGGTCTGATCACCCCCCTGTGTTTATTTTTTTTAAATAAATATTTATGTTATTTTTTGTATTATTTTGCACTATTTCTTTATTATTATTTTTCTTTAAACCCCTCCCTCCCCCCAGCCAGCCAATCCTGGCGATC
>NC_090646.1:5239018-5244018 GCF_040937935.1 Hyperolius riggenbachi | reverse complement strand
CTCCCAGGACGTAAACTGACAGTCCTCTGGGCAGCAATGTTTGTGTAGTGATGGCCGTGCTCGTGCGCACATTGGCGAGAGTGCAGGCCATGAAGATGAAAATTAAAAAATACATTTTTTTTTTGATTGATTGAAAATTGAAGAGTTATTTATCCAATTCTACACTGTTTTTTTTTCCTTTTTTTTTTTTTTTTTTTGATCTGTTACTTTGATAACTGTGGTAATTTCAGAGCTAATACCTGCCGACGAGAGCTGACCTGTACGGTGCCAAAAAGAACTTGTGCCGTGTACAAACACCTATGCCTTCTCACGGTATAGTATCTGTCTTGATCAATTTCAGGGGGGATGATGTCACCGACGTCCTCGACGTCGTGACGTCAAAGGGGACTCCGATCCACCCCTCAGCACTGCCTGGCACTAATTGGCCAGGCAGCGCACGGGGTCTGGGGGGGGGGGCGGCTGCGGTGCGACGGATAGCGGCGGATCGGCGGGTAGCGGCGGCGATCGGATTGCACATGCAGCTAGCAAAGTGCTAGCTGCGTGTAGCAAAAAAAAAAATGCAAATCGGCCCAGCGGGGCCTGAGCAGTGCCTTCCGGCGGCATAGCCCGAGCTTACCGCCAGGAAGGTTAAGAGCTTGTTGGCTGGCTGTCCCTAGGTGGCGAAACATGCCGCCGAACACTGCCACGAGCTGCTTCCAATGAGTTATCCCTGCTTCTTACAGTAGCTCGTCTCCTCCTCCCTTTCTTCCCCTCTGAAAGGACACCCGAGGCGAAAATAAACAAATGAAATATACAATTGTATCTATCAACCTTCTCCTAAAAATTACTTTGTAAGATGTTCCACAGTTTTATTTCATGTTTAAAATCTACTTTTTAAGTTTTAACTGTTTTATTGTTTTTGCTCAACGGCACATTCATTGAAGAATGCCAGAGCTAAAAATCTATGAACTATGGAACCTTTTTATCTCTTTCCTGCTCTCAAAAGCCATTTTCTGCTAGGAAAGTATTTTATAGTTGGAATTTCTTATCAGTGAAGGTGACACTGTAGTCACTTCCTGTCTGAGTCAGGACTGAGTCAGCCACTTACATACCTGATATTTAACTCTTTCAGGCAGAGAAAGAAAAAAAGGAACACAGCATAGTTATTTCTTTGCTAGGCACTGTACATACCCATGTCTATCTCATCATGTCACATGTCACCTTGGGTATCCTTTAAGTAGTTGTGGGGTGCCCAAATAAGAGCCGGAGGAGAAAGATATGTCACAATCCCGTCTGGAAGCTGAGGAAGATAGGGTGTTCTGTGTTATGAAATCAACTATGTCCTCACAATCTTTGGGGTTAAGGGTATGTGTCCTCTGAACACTGTGCATTGGTCGAGGGCTGCACAAAAATCACACCAGCACAACCCCAAAAAGACCTGCGGGGTGGCCTGCCTCTGCCTCTGCTTGTAATTTTTTCTATATTGGGTATGCAGTAGTGTTGATCGAACAGTGTTCGCCACTGTTCGGGATTCAGCAAATTTTGTGGTGTTCAAGTTCGCAGCGAACACCATCCAAACACCTCAGTGTCCGTGATGGATGCTCGGCCACGTGGCTCGAACTTGCCACATGGCCGAGCATGTGGCTGTACATTCGGTCGAACGCGCGTCTCGCGCCCGTGATTGGCCGAGCGGGTCACGTGTTCGGGTGCATAAAAATAAATGATCGGAGCCATTTGCTTTGGGGTTCAGATTTGGGTAGGTAGGGAGTTTAGCATAGCGTACTGTCTGCCAGTGCCAGCCACAGGGCCCCAGCCTCCAGCCTCACCGCTGACAGCAGCACCCACAGAGCCTCACTGCTAGCCAGGCCAGCCACAGTGCCCCAGCCTCACGCTGACAGCAGCACCCACAGGGCCTCACTGTCAGCCAGGCCAGCCACAGTGCCCCAGCCTCACTGTTGACAGCAGCAGCCACAGGGCCTCACTGCCAGCCAGGCCAGCCACAGGGCCCCAGCCTCACCGCTGACAGCAGCACCCACAGAGCCTCACTGCTAGCCAGGCCAGCCACAGGGCCCCGGCCTCACCGCTGAAAGCAGCACCCACAGGGCCTCACTGCCAGCCAGGCCAGCCACAGGGCCCCAGCCTCACCGCTGACAGCAGCACCCACAGAGCCTCACTGCTAGCCAGGCCAGCCACAGGGCCCCGGCCTCACCGCTGAAAGCAGCACCCACAGGGCCTCACTGCCAGCCAGGCCAGCCACAGGGCCCCAGCCTCACCGCTGACAGCAGCTGCAGCACCCACAGGGCTGTTTAAAATCCACACGTATTTTCATTTTCAGTGACTTTTGTAGCATATTGTTTATTAAAAAAACACTTTCAGTGCCGCCAAGTGGGATCACTTGCGTACCACCAATCAAGAAATATATTCAGTGACTTTTGCTGAGTATTGTTTATTAAAAAATATTTCATCTTTGTGACAACAACTAAGTAACGACTACTATGAAGAAATCCCATGAAAGAGGGAGGGGCAGGGGAAGAGGTGTTTCCCCTGACAGTTCACGTACAGGCCGTGGAGGCGCACCTAAGAAAACCGCCTCAATGCCACCCATCTGCCCCAGTCAAAAAACAAACCTCACTAATCCACAAGAACGGGAAGATTTAATGAATTGGTTGACCTTTCAAGCGTCCAGCAGCGGGTTAAGCACCAGCCCAGCCTTGTCAGGCACGAGGTCCTCTGCCTGTTATATGGAGCCAGTGGGCACAAAGGTGACACAACCAGCAGCTACAACATGCACACAACAACCAAATACAGAGTCTGAACAGTTCTTGTACGACACACTGGGCTATTTGGAGGAGCTATTCGCACCCGCACAAACTGCCATGTGTGAAAGGTCAATGGAACAGCCACAAATCTTGTGCCCAGATTCGCAGGAAGTGGATGATGAAAATGCACCAATCACTGAAAGGCAAAGCGAGGACAAAGACACCCAAATCCCAGAGCAATGTGCGCAGCAATTGGAATAGCAGGAGGGCTGCACAGAACATGAAGAACAGATGGGATTGAGGTGCGCAGAGGTTGTTCTGATGAGCTCTACTCCACCGCACACACGAGGACGGCTCAGAGATGGAAGGAGGTTTTGGACGATGATCGCACAGACCCAGATTGGCCAGCAGCAGCACATGGCCATCGGGATAGCAGTACAGATGAGTCAGCTGAAGAACCTACTGCATCAAGAGTTCGCGTTGTGCCACAAAGGAGTCAGGAAACATCGGCCACAACAAGCGCACAAGTGAGACGCAAAAGAGGCACGCACCAAACTTCCAAGCAAAGCAGTAGGTCCTCCAAAGTCTGGGATTTCTTTGAAAACAGAAGTTTTTTGACACCCAGGCAGCAGCCCACAGAACAGCATTCGCCCAGTTCCACCTACAACACCGATCGCCTGTAGAAGATGGTCAAGGACTACATGTCAGGTTGCGTAGCCGTGTTCAACAATCCGTCAGTCCCCTTTAACTATTGGGTCTCTAAGCTAGACACCTGGCAGGAACTGGCAATGTACGCAATAGAGGTGCTGGCTTGCCCGGCAGCCAGCGTTATGTCGGAACGCTGTTTCAGTGCTGCCGGAGGCATCATTACAGATCGGCGTATCCGCCTCTCCACAGAAAATGCAGACCGTCTGACACAAATTAAAATGAATAAATCGTGGATTGGAAATGACTTTGCAACACCCCACGACCCAGCACCATGAACATCTGTGCTGAGTTAGTGTTGCCATTCTCTTTTAAGTAATATCTCATTCTATTATAATTATCACTGCATGGCGACAAAATGCTTTGCTTTTTAGCATGCATTTTGTCGCCATGCCAGGCCTGGGTTGTGTCACAAAGCGTGGCCTTGCTCTCCTGTAGTACCTCCTCTTCCATCCTGTTTGCTGGCTTAGCCAGCACACAGGATGGCAGAGCGGGCACAGGAGAGCAAGGCCATGCTTTGTGACACAACCCAGGCCTGGCGTGAGGACAAATTCCATGCTTAAAGCAATGCACTTTGTCGCCATGCTTTGAAGAATATAATAAAATTGAAATATTCCTGAAAATGGCACCGACAATGCTAAGCCGCTGAGCCTCTCCAGCCTATGCCTCGGCCCGGCCCTGACAAAGTGCATTGCTTTCAGTATGCAATTTGGCCTCACGCAAGGCCTGGGTTGTGTTTCAAAGCGTGGCCTTCTCCTCCTGCACCTCCTCTTCCATCCTGCGTGCTGCGGGGTTAGTGTTGCCGGTCCCGTTGGTAGTACTACGACAGCTTTCCAGGATCTCATTTGCCCCCCCTCCCCCCACTATTCCCAAGCCATTTTTCAAAAGTTTCCCTCGTTTTTCTGGCCTGCAAAGCAGAAATATTCGGGTCCCCATTGACTTGCATTGGGTTCGGAATTCGGCCCGAACATGCCGAATATCGGGGCGACGTTCAGCCGAACCCGAACATTTTGGTGTTCGATCAACACTAGTATGCAGTAGTACTAAGAGTATTCAATAGTGAAAGACAGTGGGCTTGATTCACAAAGCGGTGATAACCCAGTTATCACGCCTAAAAGACTTTAGGCGTGATGACCTTTTCACCACTGAGTTATCACCGCTTTTTCCTGCTCTTCGCGTGAAGTTACCGCGCGTACGCGCGTACGCGCGGTAACTTCGCGCGAGTTTCTTCTTATCATGCCTAAAGTGAGTTTAGGCGTGATAAGGGCCTTTTCACCAGCGTGCAAACACTTTGCACCGCTTTGTGAATCAAGCCCAGTGTGTGTAATCACAAAGAGGCACATAATTAGTGTCAAATATGCAGCAGCTGTGTGTGTGTGTGTGTGTGTGTGTGTGTGTGTGTGTGTGTGTGTGTGTGTGTGTGTGTGTGTGTGTGTGTGTGTGTGTGTGTGTGTGTGTGTGTGTGTGTGTGTGTGTGTGTGTGTGTGTGTGTGTGTGTGTGTGTGTGTGTCACAGGGCTGTGTACTTTAACACATACAGAGAGATATTATATAGTAC